>NW_026866951.1:0-36888 GCF_026571515.1 Ruditapes philippinarum | reverse complement strand
AAATTCAAACATTGGAGTAAAACAAGGTGACCCCGCCAGCAGCATTTTGTGTCTTTTCTTTTTAAACGATATTGTTAATAATGTAAATACAGATATTAATGGAATAATGAAGCATTGGCGACATTCAATTATTTTTATTACTTTTTGCCGATGACGCAGTTTTAATTTTTGCTCACGGATCCCAAACTCCCTACAGTCCATGTTGAACGACATTGAAGAATATAGCAATACATGGGGCTTACGTCTTAATGCCAGCAAAACAAAAACCATGATTTTTGAAAAAGGCCGACATACTAAATTTGATTTTTATCTTTATAACAATCATATAGAGTTAGTAGATTCTTTTAAATTATTTGGGCGTTCATTTATATAAAAATGGCAATTGGAACCGAACACAAAAGCGAATAGCCCAAGCACGGCTCGTACTCATTACACAATTTGTTTATTGTTTTTAAACCAACTTGATTTACCCGTGTCCAAACAATGTGACTTATTCGATTCATTGGTAAGCTTCTACGTTAAATTACGCGGCCTGAAATCTGGGGTCATCATGTCGGACCTGATGTTGAACTCATTCACTCCAAAATTCTGTAGAAAAGTATTATCTGTCAACGCTCTACAAATTTTAGACGCTCTTTACGCGAATTAGCTAGAATCCCAATGAGCATTCGTAGACAATATAATAATGGTAAAATATTGGATAAAAATTATTGACATTTAAAAAGAATCTCTTCTTTTCAAAACCTATAACATGCTTAAAGTTGATGTTGAAGGAAATAACACATATAATAAGTGGTAATTGGGCTTATCAAATTAAAATTATACTTGATAAATGCGGACTTTCGTATATTTGGCAAAACCAAATATAGCATGTTAATTAACTACAATATTATTGAACGAACGCATACTAGATATTTAATTATCAAAGTTGGTAATTGTTCTAATCAATAATTCTAGTCGTCTAGATACATACAGTTCTATAAAATATAAATTTGAATTTGAAAGTTTTCTTGATTATATTAAGGACAAAAGATTTCGAGTTGCGCTTACAAAATTTCGCACATCATCTCACGACTTGTTAATTGAAAAGGGAAGATATACAAACGTACCTAGACTGGAAAGAATATGCAATAATTGTTCTTCGAGACGAATTGAAAACGAATTTCACTTTTTGTTTACATGCTCACAATATGCTGACCCTCGCAAAAAATATCTCAGACGCTACTATTATACATGGCCTACATTGCAGAAATTTACTAATTTATTTTTGTCTGAATCTAAAATTGTTGTAAGAGATTTTTCTAAATATTTATATTATGCAAATTTGATTAGAAAATAGTTTTACAAAACCTCAAACACGTCACAATTATGAATTCATATGTTTTACATTGTATTTTTGTGCTCCTTGAAAAATCCATGTCTTCTGCCTATTGTTATGTTGTATGTGCTATAAACATATATTGTATGTTTAACGCAATAAAATTATTTGAGTTGAGTTGAGTTGAATATGGGGCAAGTAAGTAGAAAATGGTACTCATTTTCAATGAGTGAAGAACGACAAAATTTGCAAGTTCTTTCTAATCTTGGAATATTATAGTATCTTCCCCTCTCAATTTCAAGATTGTGTGATGATAGACGAAATATACTAAGAGCAATTTTGAAATGTCTTTCTAAACTGTATTAATCAAGATAAGGTTCGATCGAAAATGAATATTTTGTCCTACAATATGTTAAAAGTCTTTGAGAGTTATTTATTTCTGAAAACAAGGTTTGATGATATTGGTCTAATATTCTTTGTTTAATAAATTCAAAAACAGGAATATGTTGATATTTATGTAAATCGTTCCATATATCTGAAAGACCCAGTCTGTTTAATAGTGTTTTAATTTGATATGCCCAGTTTTGGCCTTTATAAGTTATATTGTTATCTGCATCTAGTTTTAGCATATTATACATTTGTTTTATTAATTTGTTGTCTTCTAATTTTTGAATTTTTAACTAATACCTAATCATGTTTATTTGTCTTACAATTTTCATTGGTTCTCTACCAAGTTGTCTATATAATCCTGTCAGATTTGTTGATATATTAACATCTAGGATTTTTCTGCAAAATTTAGTGTGAATCTTTTCAATATCACTACCTTCAATATTTCCCCATACCTCAGAACAGTATTTAAGAATTGATGCTACTAATGAATCAAATAATTTATATTTTCACTAGTTTTAAATTCATATTGATGAAAAATAGCAAACAGTCTATAAAGTGCTTTCGATGCATGTTTTGCTATGCTTTTTTGAGTTCGTGACCAATTTCCATTTTTAAAAAGGTATATTCTCAAATATTTAAAAGACGTTATACTATTTCATTTTTTTGCCATAAAGATGAAAATCAAAATGTGTAGGTCTGTCCCTTTCGAAAATCATAACTTTGGTTTTATCTATGTTTATTTTAAGTCCAAAGGTATTACAGTATATTTCGATGTCCTTAAGCATGCTTTGTAAGGTATCGGGATTTGTAGCAAATAATACTTGGTCATCAGCATATAAAATCAAAAATAGACTAAGCTCATTTAAGGTGAAAATTCCACCAAGGTCTGCATTTATATTACTCATCAGATCATTTACGAACATCATGAACAATAAAGAAGAACTGGGGTCTCCATGCTAAACGCCTTGATGAGAGTTTATAACATCATTATGTACTACCCCATTATATTTAATAGATGCTCGTACTACAGTGTACATTGCTTTTATAGCTTTTATCATTTTCGTACTTATATTTCTTGCTATAGATTTTTGCCAAAGAAAAGAACGATTAATTTTGTCGAAACATTTTTCATAATCAATAAATATGGAGTACAGTTTTGTTTGTTTGTTTGTTTCATTTTACGCCTTTTTCAACAGTATTTCAGTCATATAGGCGGGTAGTTTCCTAACCATCGTTCCTGGAGAGTTACACCAGTACTAGACTACCTTCCTCCGCGCTAAACTACCAAAGCATCTCCCGGGGATCGAACCCACGCCAGAGAGGTAACTGGATTAGAAGTCATCGACTCTAACCCCTCGACCACGGAGGCGGTAGTTTTTTACCCGAATATATGACTTTTGAAATATTTGAGTGTAAAGGAATATACAATCAACTGTGCTCTTACCCATTTGGACGCCAAATTGACTACTTACAAGTTTTTCATGTTTTTAAGTCCATATTGTTAGCCGATTAAGTAGAACCTGAGAATAAATCTTAGATAAAATATTGTTAAGTGTTATACCACGGTAATTGTTTGCTAGTTTTTGGTCACCCCCTTTAAATATTGGAAAAATATATTATTCTTCCCAGATTTCCGGGTATTGTTCATTTTCAAATATTTGGTTAAAGATTGACAAAAGAAAAAGAGAAATTACACTGTATGAAGATTTAATAATTTCAGCCGACACACCGTCCGGTCCGGTAGCTTTAAAATGATTTTGTTTAAATACAGCTTTATGAATTTCATTTTCAGTTATTGGTGAATCTAAATCTTCATCCTGTATATTTTCAAATGTTTCATCATTAACAGAGTAAGTTTCCTCAACATTTTCATCAAACAATGTAGAAAAATGTTCATGAAGATTTTCTATTCCTATATCATTATTTTTGGTGCTCTTTTTAAAGCATTTTTGGTAGATTTCCAAAATTTTCTTGGATCGGTACATGCAATATATTTTCAAGCTTTTTACCTTCTTGTAATTCATGCTTATATTTTTGCCTTTGATTTAATCTTATTGTATTTAGTGCGCATTTTTACAAAATTATGTCTGTTTTCTTGATTATTGTCTTTAACAATAAATTTTCTAGCTTTTTGAACTCCTTTTCGTGGAAAAGCATTCATCATCAAACCATTTTGGTTTATTTTAATGATGTCTTATATTTACATTTGCAAAAGATATATTTTTACCGAATATTTCCATGGCATTTTTATATAAAATGTTAGTTAGATAAATAACCCGGTCATTTACAGAATTTGAACGGCTATTATCAGTCTTTAACTTATTTACCTCAGTCAAAATCGCGTTTTTAAAAACGCTAACCTTTTCTTCATCCCACATTATCTTTCTTTCATTATGCTTAAATGAATCATTTGAAATCACAGAAAAGAACGATTAATTTTGTCGAAACATTTTTCATAATCAATAAATATGGAGTACAGTTTTTTACCTGAATATATGACTTTTAAAATAATTGAGTGTAAAAGGAATATACAATCAACTGTGCTCTTACCCATTTGGAAGCCAAATTGACTATTTACAAGTTTTTCATGTTTTTCAGTCCATATTGTTAGCCGATTAAGTAGAACCTGAGAATAAATCTTAGATAAAATATTGTTAAGTGTTATACCACGGTAATTGTTTGCTAGTTTTTGGTCACCCCCTTTAAATATTGGAAAAATATATCATTCTTCTCAGATTTCCGGATATTGTCCATTTTCAAATATTTGGTTAAAGATTGACAAAAGAAAAAGAGAAATTACACTGTATGAAGATTTAATAATTTCAGCCGACACACCGTCCGGTCCGGTAGCTTTAAAATGATTTTGTTTAAATACAGCTTTATGAATTTCATTTTCAGTTATTGGTGAATCTAAATCTTCATCCTGTATATTTTCAAATGTTTCATCATTAACAGAGTAAGTTTCCTCAACATTTTCATCAAACAATGTAGAAAAATGTTCATGAAGATTTTCTATTTCTATATCATTATTTTTGGTGCTCTTTTTAAAGCATTTTTGGTAGATTTCCAAAATTTTCTTGGATCGGTACATGCAATATATTTTCAAGCTTTTTACCTTCTTGTAATTCATGCTTATATTTTTGCCTTTGATTTAATCTTATTGTATTTAGTGCGCATTTTTACAAAATTATGTCTGTTTTCTTGATTATTGTCTTTAACAATAAATTTTCTAGCTTTTTGAACTCCTTTTCGTGGAAAAGCATTCATCATCAAACCATTTTGGTTTATTTTTAATGATGTCTTATATTTACATTTGCAAAAGATATATTTTTACCGAATATTTCCATGGCATTTTTATATAAAATGTTAGTTAGATAAATAACCCGGTCATTTACAGAATTTGAACGGCTATTATCAGTCTTTAACTTATTTACCTCAGTCAAAATCGCGTTTTTAAAAACGCTAACCTTTTCTTCATCCCACATTATCTTTCTTTCATTATGCTTAAATGAATCATTTGAAATCACAGAAAAGAACGATTAATTTTGTCGAAACATTTTTCATAATCAATAAATATGGAGTACAGTTTTTTACCTGAATATATGACTTTTAAAATAATTGAGTGTAAAAGGAATATACAATCAACTGTGCTCTTACCCATTTGGAAGCCAAATTGACTATTTACAAGTTTTTCATGTTTTTCAGTCCATATTGTTAGCCGATTAAGTAGAACCTGAGAATAAATCTTAGATAAAATATTGTTAAGTGTTATACCACGGTAATTGTTTGCTAGTTTTTGGTCACCCCCTTTAAATATTGGAAAAATATATCATTCTTCTCAGATTTCCGGATATTGTCCATTTTCAAATATTTGGTTAAAGATTGACAAAATAAAAGAGAAATTACACTGTATGAAGATTTAATAATTTCAGCCGACACACTGTCTAAAATGATTTTGTTTAAATACAGCTTTATAAATTTCATTTTCAGATATCGGTGAATCTAAATCTTCATCCTGTATATTTTCAAATGTTTCATCATTAACAGAGTAAGTTTCCTCAACATTTTCATCAAACCATGTAGAAAAATGTTCATGAAGATTTTCTATTCCAATATCATTATTTTTGGTGTTCTTTTTAAAACATTTTTGATAGATTTCCAAAATTTTCTGGGATTGGTACATGCAATATTTTCAAGCGTTGTACCTTCTTGTAATTTATGCTTATATTTTGCCTTTGATTTAATCTTATTGTATTTAGTGCGCATTTTTACAAAATTATGTCTGTTTTCTTGATTATTGTTTTCAACAAATAAATTTCTAGCTTTTTTGAACTCCTTTTTTATGGAATGGCATTCATCATCAAACCATTTTGGTTTATTTAAATGATGTCTTATATTTACATTTGAAAAAGATATATTTTACCGAATATTTCCATGGCATTTTTATATAAAATGTCAGTTAGATAAATAACCCGGTCATTTACAGAATTTGAACAACTATTATCAGTCTTTAACTTATTTACATCAGTCAAAATCGCGTTTTTTAAAACGCTAACCTTTTCCTCATCCCAAATTATCTTTCTTTCATTATGCTTAAATGAATCATTTGAAATAAAATAATTATTATTTATATATCTTTTACAATTGAAACTAAAACAAAGTGCAGCATGATCAAATAAATTTGACCATTTATCAACATAAAAACTGCTCAAAGTGTGAAAACTGTTATTATCTACAAGTAAATAATCCATAACGCTAAGGCCACGTGGCAAAGAAAAAGTGTATCCCTGCGAATTAAATATCCGGCCGTTTGCGGTTACATGATTGGTCGATTGTCACCGACCGTTTGTATCAATCGCACTGTCGGCATTATAGCGAATCAGAATATATTGGCTTGATAATGATAAATCATTATCTATCTGATCATGATCTATGTATTTGTCAAAATTTAAAATGTCAAATAAATTTCCAGTTCTGCTATTTAAATCCCCTGTTACGAATGTTTTGCCAATTTGATAATATTTTTCTATCCCTGTTTCAATTTTCTCATCAAAATCAAAATCTTTATCGTAAAAAATCTTTGAACAAATAGGTCGAATGTAAACAAGACAAAAATATACATCTTAATTAAAGTAAAACATATCATGATTAATTTTCAACCAAATAATTCCAGATTGATTACTTTCTGCAATAGATATCTTAGAGTTAAGTTCGTCACGGAAGTAAACTGACAACCCGCCACTGTATCTTCCTTTCTTTTTTCCTGTAGATTTATTTCCGTGTAAATGAAAAGACCTATATCCATTTATTTCTAAGTTAATTGTATGGGATTTACTTATCCATGTTTCACTGAGAAGAAGTATGTCAAACTTGTTAACGTAGTTAATGAATTCTTAGTCTTGTAATTTGCGAATCAAACCGTTTTCAATAAATTGCTCATTAAACCAGATTAAAGTGCGAATTATTTCCATTTTTCAATGAATTGCAAAAAAATATACAAATAAAAAAATGCATAAATTTTTTTAAAAAATATATATAATATACATTAAGATTCCAAGCCGTTTTGGAACATTGTCTAATAATTATATATATTCAATTTAAGATTTGATTCCAAGACGTTTTGGAATATTGTCTAATAATTATATATATTCAATTTAAGATTTGATTCGAACATTGTCTAACAATTATATATATTCAATTTAAGTTTCTATTCCAAGCCGTAATGGAACGTTGACTATTGATTATATACACATAATATACGTATATATATTATATACTTAATTTGGCTATCCCACAATTCGTATTACTGTCCATATAAATATTTTTAACCTGATAACCATTTTAGAGCATAAATATATATTTTATTAAACATTAGTTTTTTCTTATTATTGTCCATATACGTGTAAATTATTTAATTGTTCATATATATTGTTTTAACATCATAAATAATTTTAGAACATAAATAAATTTCATTTTAGAAATTAATTTTTTCTATTGAATAGATATTTTTTATACAATTTCACTCCATATGCCATACCAATGTCACATTACATGTTGGTGATATTAAGTTATAGGAATAATAGTAAATTGTACATAGTGTCGATATTAAGACAGGTATTATTATATATACTAACCATAATGTCAATATTAAAGGAACTCCACTGACATTATTTTTGTGTGTGTTTCTGTTGATTTTTTTTTATAATTTTCCGAGACTTGTGCACTACTTGATGTATTATTATTATTATTATATACCACATTTCTATAGCACTCTTTCATAAATAATAAATGTTCAAGAGTGCTTATTATAACATAAATCCGATAAAACATAATCATATAATTTTATATATAAGACATAATGTACAACATAAATTAAGTAAACCTATTAAACAATAATGATAATCTAAAACCAGTAAAGGATGGTAAGAAATACAGACACATTTAGTTTAAAATCATGGCACAATTAAAATTAACACTGATAATATAGCAAAAGTAGTACATGTATGATGATTTATGAACTAACGTCCATAGAACTTTATGAAATAATGTGTTTTGAGAGCTCTCTTAAAACATGGCAAGGTATTACAGTCTCTAACGTCAGGTGGTAACGCGTTCCATAATTTCGCTGCGGCTGTCTGGAAGCACCTGTCACCATATCGTACTGTCCGAGATTTAGGCACAACTAATGTCATTGAGTTATTCTGGGACCTCAGATTTCTGACTGGGATGTACACGTCTATCATGTCTTTTATATAGGCTGGTGATTGATCGATGAGGGATTTATATGTATAAGTCAAAATTTTATGTTCGACCCGATACTCTACCGGAAGCCAGTGAAGTTCACGTAAGATAGGTGTTATGTGGTCATATTTGAGTGTTTTGGTCACAATTCTAGCTGCTGTATTTTGAACATGTTGTAACTTGGTCATTGACTGCTTAGAGACTCCATATAACAGTGCATTACAGTAGTCTAACCTAGAAGTAACAAGTGAATTTACTAGAGATTTGGTTGCTTTAACAGTAAGATAGGGTCTGATGTGACCGATTTGTCTTAATTGTGCATAACAGTTCCTACAGACATTATTTACATGTTGTTCCATCCTCATGTTCGAGTCAAGAAATGCACCAAGATTGCGCACACTAGATGATTGGCTAATTTTCGAACCGTCGACTGTTACTGTAACATCTGAAACAGGTTGTGCGTTATGTTCAGATGAGAAGATGATCAACTCTGTTTTATCGCCGTTTAGCTTCAGCATGTTGGCATTCATCCAACTTACAATATCTTCAAGACATCTTTCAATACGGTTTATATTATCTTGAATTGAAATATTAGTCACTGGTTTGAAGGATAGATAGAGTTGTGAGTCATCTGCGAAGAAATGGTTGTTTAGATCATGTTTACGGCAGATTTCTCCGACAGGTTTCGTATACATCACATAGCTCTTGGGTCCCAGGACAGACCCTTGAGGTACACTGTACTCCATGTGGACTGGCTGTGATAGTTTGTTGTTTATGCATACAGTCTGGTATCGGTCGGTCAGGTATGACGTCATCCATGCGAGTGGCTTGCCTGTAATTCCAAAGTGTCGTTCAAGGCGGCGAAGGAGCGTTCCGTGATCAATTGTATGTAATCCGAATTAATAACATCTTTGCAAAATTTCAGATCATTCCTTTACTCCGTTTTACAGAATAAATATTTTTATTGTACAATATCACTAAAAAAAGAAAACGTTGCAATGCTTTTCACTCAAGACAGGCTAAATATCGTGCAAAAAAAACTTCGATTTTCAGTTAAACTGTGAGTATATTCCTTCGTTATCCTTTGCTTACTTTTCCATTTGAAGAACATCACTTGATCTGCTTCATTATTTCAAAATTTATGTTTTTAGTCTTTTAACCTCAGCGGAGCTCCTTTAATAAATGGGTCATGGTGAAGACATAAACATAGTATTTAGATTTTTTAACGCATTGAATTTAAATGTGTACATTTCTTAACAAATTTAATTTATTTCTTAACATTTATATTATATTTTTTTCTGACCGAATATAATGGAAATAGTAATGAAGAATTTAATCTAGATAAATTAGCGAGTAAACAAATACTTACAAAGATACACACATAATCCGACGACAACAATATGTCGTAGACTCATTTTCAAGCAAACAATCTGTAAAGGAGTGTCCTCTCCGTAAAGGAAAGAGTTTTTTACAGAAAGAGTTTTTAAAAAAGCTTTCAAGCTTACTACTCAATCCGTACTATTTATTATTTGTCAATTATCATGTAAATGTAATACTTATAAATAAAATATTGTTTAAACTAAAGCAGTGTCCTCCTTTTACAGCCGTGCCGCTGTAAGTTCTATCAATATGATAGAATATACCAGGTCTGACACATATATAGTTGTGAAGCTGGTGATCACGTGACTGCACAAAAGATGTGACTTTATGGTATTATCGTGTTTCAGCCTGGCGCCCCGCGGAGTAAAATACCAGATGGCACATATCAGCCAACATAAGTATTCATTAAGATTGTATAAAGTGTCCTATTTGTTTTGAATGTTTTCTGTTGTTTCACATTGTTTCTTGCACAGCTTATTGTAATTTAAGTTTTAAATTGTGAAGTAAGAGATATGTCTCAAGCTGCTTCTATTACATATATTGCAGTTGTTAACAATTCACAATAAAAGACAGCATTAAAACATAGTTAAACAAAGGTATATTATATACTTCAAACATATTGCCGGATTATCATAATTCTCATTAAGCATATTGCGGGTCTGTGATGAATCCCTAAACGCATTTACTGATGTGCAATTAAATTTAAGAATATGTGCTGAACATTTATGTATTGCTATCACCTTTATATGATATATAAACCGAGTCATTAGTAGCACATGTGACTGCCAGAAATACATTATATATTTTCATTGCCTTTTAATGTCATTTATATTAGAAAAGCAATAATATAAGCCCATGAATGAACAATGTGCGTTTTAAATTTAATGCTATAGGTGTAATACACATATTTCTATTTATCCTAGAACATATAACAGGTGATTATTGTGCGGGGTGCTATTATAATATCAATGCAAAACAATGATTGGCTTTGAGATTTCAAGGTCGCTTAATATGTCAATATTACAACATTGTAATTTATTTTATCATTTTTGTATTTCAAAAGACCCGAGTGACTCACCTGACGTTTTTGGTCTAAGATTTTCAGAAACCAAGGGCACAATAAATAGAAAAATGTTGAGTTAGAATCTAAATAATCTGTTTTGAAAACTCTCTCCGTAATCAGTATTTCACGATTTTTATATAAATGTTTACAAAATATACAATATATAAACTAAACTATACATATCATTTCGACTCGTGCTGGCGTTCTTACGTATACACACTATCTTTATAATAAACCTTCTGAGTGCCCTGTTGTTGCGGCTGGGGTGTGTCGGAGACAGTGGCCTGTGAACGTTGCACATGCCTTGTTGATCTTCAGTTTCATCTTTTCCTCAACTAAATTCAAGATTCATCACTTTTCGATTTGGGGTATAAGCTCGAGTACGAATTCATTTTTTAAATAGACACATTGCTTAGTTAAGCGTTTAATCTATTTAGCAAGTATGTTTGGATTAGAACATGTGGATTTAAGAAGATGTAAAAAGAAAAAAGAAAAAGAAATACGGGAAAATAAGTCACGATACTACAAGTATGGAGTATAGAGGACTTTTCGTCTTTTTTAACAAAAGATTATTGTACATCAAATCGTTTTGCTTTTTGTATATGTGATACACTTGTTTCATATAGAGCATCCGTAAGTGTAAAGTATTCAATGTAACAGTTGTGATTTGACTTAAATTGTTTGTGGGGTCAGTTCGTTTATCTTGATACATTTGACAGTTGAAGAAATAGTATTCTGTATTTAAATGTTCACCACATATGCAAAACGGCTTTCGGATATGTTTTTTTTTTCAACAGATATTCTTTCAGAGAGTTGCAATGTGTTCTAAGTCGTGTATGTAATATTTAATATTGTGAAGAAAGTATTTCTATCAGACCTGTCCATAGTGCTTATCATGCTTTTTTACATATCAAATTGATATTAATGAATTTATGGCCTAAACTTATTAAAACCAGTCTACAAAAAAAAATTATGTACATGCTCCACTTCAAGATGCGACTTTACGTAAACAAAACATAAACAACGATTTGAACAAATAGGTAAAAGAAATCAATATATTCATTGTGTCATTCATCATTACTGTTGTTTATATTCATTTCCAATCATTATTCATATGGTTGATATTCGAAATTTTATTTGTTACATTTTTCGTCATTCACGAATGTGTTTTATGATAAAGTAATATTTCCTCAAGAGTAAGGGCCATTTAGCTCAAAATAACTGAGGCGGAATAGTCTTCATATATGCGGACTATATGCGGACTATAGAAAATGGTTAGAACAGTTTGGTGGAGGAACTTTGAATGGGGAGAAGTAGTCTGACTATTGTTGTGCAGCAGAAAACAGCCAAATTCTTCAACGAGTAAAAAAATTAATAAATATGCATGTTATATACTTTTAAGCATGTTGTTATTATAAAAAAATGCTATATTTTCAAGATAATGAGTTAAATATAAGACATGTTCAAGTTGCAAATTTATAATGTTACTTAACAATCATCACATGGATATTTTATCAGTCATAAAGTTGAACAATTTAATAAGTACAGACAGTTTAATTGACACCGTATCACCTAAATATTATGCTTCTAGCTCAATGGATTGGACAAAGAAGAAAAGTCGCATTTCATTTTCCGGTTACATAATTATAACCTTTACATTGTGATTTAAACATAAAATATTTGCAACTTGAACATATCTGATATCGTACTATGTATAAGTCAAAAATAAAATAATTGTCATGGGGAGGGCCGATCACTAATATTGTAAGAACTTGGGCCCAACCCTTTTGCAATTTGTTATTTCGAAATCAATTTGTTTCTCTGTATATTTACATGTATAAACATGTACAAGCAATAAAATATTATTAATGTTCTGTTCTGTATTTTATTCGCTTTATATGCTCTGACACATGCGATATTGTATTCACACTTTTTTAAATAAAAAAACTGAATCGCAATCAAATATCTAAACACATTTTGCACGTAAATACTTCAATTAAGATTGTTTGGCCTGGTAATCGATAAACTCACCCCAAACAGATCTTAAAGCACGATTTTCCATTATCATATTTTCACTTGCATGATAGCTCTATATTTAAATTTATAAATTAATATTGATTTAAAAAAAACATTCTTGAATCGGGACCGTGTTCCTAATCCTAAAGGTCACGTCATGCACACGCATGATGCGGACAGGTGAGAGATTGTCGTAACCCTTGTTTTGTTGCCTGCTAGACATAACCGATAACGAATGTTAAGCTGTATCATGTAGATGTGGTTTCGAAATTGGCTGTAACTGACGGACAATTCAACACACGTATAAATCAAAGAGCGTAGTCGTGAATGTTAACTATGTTTTCAAGCAGAATAACATGTTAAATTTGCATACCATAAAACAAACATCAAGAAATTCCGTAAACGCAAAATGTAAAATTACATTATTTCACCAGGCAGCGCTTCTCTCTTGAACATATGAAATTTCGGTGAAATTGTGAAAAATGTTTTGTTTTGCTATGTCCCTTACAAGTATATACTCCATTTATAATGGACAGGTATAAACTCGGCGCTTTTTCACTTTCTCAATAAAACTGAAGGAAAATATGGCGTCCCTACTAACTTAACCGAGTGAAGTATTTCGTATCAAATGGAATATTATTTCATAAGCTTTCTAGTAACAGACAAAGCCTATGGAACGGACATATAGATCTAAAGATTAAATACTTTTTATACGAATTATATTTTTCAACTGTATAGACTATATAGTCGGTCAAGCCAAAGTCCGGACCCGCAAAGCGTTTTACGTCCCCGTATTAAATTCGGTTTGGTAAACATGGCACCCCGTTTGACTGATTACTCGGCTTTTTATAAAGATTATAGAACTTAAAGTATATACAAAATAAATAAAAATAAAATATGTCATAAATACTTTATTAAACTTTATTCATGCTCACCGAACGTTTGTAAATGTATTTCAATGCACATTAAACAATAATTTTGTAACCAGATATACAACTTTAAGCAGTAATTTTTTTGCATGCCTGCCTCACGTGTTCTCCTTTAAGAATTTTCTTTTTAAGTACAATTTAAGCAATAAGTTGTGATAATTAACCTCCGTACAATTTCCACAGATAATAAGCAAAAGAGAAACATTTTGAGCCCTAGAACGTACAATACTTTCAGGCACATAGAACCTGCAATTTACAATGTAAGGAAGCAGCGATTTTTTTTTATATTTTTAACACGGTTAAATCTTTATTTGAAAAAAAAAAGATTTTTAGCATGTAAATGTGAAATTATACTACATGTATTGATGAATGGGTTGATAATGCTCAGAATTAATACAAAATAACAACAATTACAAATATTTCTTAAACCGTTCAAGGATTATCCCTTTCAACACTCTGATGACAGCAAAATTAAATAGTTTTCATAGGAGGATATTCATCTGGAACTTAAATTTGATCTGAAACATTTATTTGATATAGACTTTTTCATTCATCTGGAACTAGTATATTATTATTTTTTACAGGTATTACGTCTGGAACTAGTAAATTGTTATGTTGGACAGGTAATACGTCTGGAACTAGTAAATTGTTATGATGGCCAGGTAATATGTCTGGAACTAGTACATTGTTATGTTGGACAGGTAATACGTCTGGAACTAGTAAATTGTTATCTTGGACAGGTAAAACGTCTGGAACTAGTAAATTATTATGATGGACAGGTAATACATTTGGAACTAGTAAATTATTATGATGGACAGGTAATACATCTGGAACTAGTAAATTGTTATGATGGACAGGTAATACGTCTGGAACTAGTAAATTGTTATGTTTGACAGGTAATACATCTGGAACTAGTAAATTGTTATGATGGCCAGGTAATACGTCTGGAACTAGTAAATTGTTATGTTGGACAGGTAAAACGTCTGGAACTAGTAAATTGTTATAATGGACAGGTAATACGTCTGGAACTAGTAAATTGTTATGCTGGACAGGTAATACGTCTGGAACTAGTAAATTGTTATGATGGACAGGTAAAACGTCTGGAACTAGTAAATTGTTATGTTTGACAGGTAATACGTCTGAAACTAGTAAATTGTTATCTTGGACAGGTAATACGTCTGGAACTAGTAAATTGTTATGTTTGACAGGTAATACGTCTGGAACTAGAAAATTGTTATGATGGACAGGTAATACGTCTGGAACTAGAAAATTGTTATGATGGACAGGTAATACGTCTGGAACTAGTAAATTGTTATGATGGACAGGTAATACATCTGGAACTAGTAAATTGTTATGATGGACAGGTAATACATCGGGAACTAGTAAATTGTTACCTTGGACAGGTAAAACGTCTGGAACTAGTAAATTGTTATGATGGCCAGGTAATACGTCTGGAACTAGTAAATTGTTATGATGGACAGGTAATACATCTGGAACTAGTAAATTGTTATGATGGACAGGTAATACATCTGGAACTAGTAAATTGTTATGTTTGACAGGTAATACGTCTGGAACTAGTAAATTGTTACCTTGGACAGGTAAAACGTCTGGAACTAGTAAATTGTTATGATGGCCAGGTAATACGTCTGGAACTAGTAAATTGTTATGATGGACAGGTAATACGTCTGGAACTAGTAAATTGTTATGATGGATAGGTAATACGTCTGGAACTAATAAATTGTTATTATGGCCAGGTAATACGTTTTGAACTAGTAAATTGTTTTGATGGACAGGTAATACGTCTGGAACTTGTAAATTGTTATGCTGGACAGGTAATGCGTCTGGAACTAGTAAATTGTTATGTTTGACAGGTAATACATCTGGAACTAGTAAATTGTTATGTTTGACAGGTAATACGTCTGGAACTAGTAAATTGTTATCTCGGACTTGTATAACATCTGGAGCTAGTCCATTGTTTTCTTGGACAGGTATTATTTGATCTGGAACTTGTATATCAATTGGAACTTGTATTTGATCTGGAACTTGTATTTGATCTGGAATTCAGAAAAAAACAAAATTACAAAAGTTACATATATCAAAATGCACAAAATTAAAAATTTGTACTTTAAAATGTAACTGAGGTTCTTAATGGGTCCGGTTATGCAACAGCTGAGCTGCGTCGTGCCGAGACCGGTCTCGTTGTCGTCACATTATAATATCATAATCGTAGAACGCGCGGGTATATTTTTCAAAGTTCGAGTCTCTCTTGATGATGCTGCGACGAAAACAGGAGGGCACGGCGATACCAGATTATTTGTGCATGTAAACACGCGCTATAAAACACGTGTCCCTCTTTTGGCAGTCGAATTGCAAAATGCTAGGACATGTGATCTGTAACTCTGGTATGTATTACTCGAAACATTTTAACCGGAGATCATTTCGGTGACACATATAAAGAAAACATTATTAAACATTATCACAAATATATGCTGGCTGAAATCATCAAGTTAAAAATAACATATTGAGCAACGGAATTCAAAGTGCAATAGACTGCAAGTATTCACCCTGCCACTTTCCTTGGTATTAAGTAATAAATTAATATGAAAGTTTTGTACAGACTCAATCAAAACGAGTCTGAAATTTTGTTGTGAGAAATGCTTCCAAGGGATCACCCTTTTCCCCAGATGTTTAAACTTCGCAACAATAGGTGTCAAATGTCGTGTGATAGCTTCGTATTTCACTTCAGTGTTATATTTTTCTGGTACTTCGGGATCATTGATTATAGCGCGTTAAAGTGTTGAAAATTGAGTACCGTTCAGCCCGTGTTTAGAGGAAGTGAGGGACGTTGTGCAGTTTTATCATCCCTCATGAACAGGCTCAACTAAACCGAGTCTGCAATGTTCATGTAATATTTTTTTTCTCATTATTGCTTCCGTTGGATCACCCTTTTCCAGATTATTGTTGTACGCTACAGGTGAACCTTGTTTTATTTTCAGATGTCGGCATAATGTATCTTTAAGTGGATAGGCCAAAAAAGGCACATTTCATAATACTATTATTTCAAATATTGATAAAACTATATAAATGTATTGTTGATATATTCTTATAAAATGCTGATTGATAGAAAATGTTGATAAAGTTCTAAGTGATTTACAATGACCATTTATCTAACGAAAATAATATGTTAACTTGTTTTAGAACACTCTAGAATACTAAATACTATCAACGTCATTATTCATTATAACATACTTATAAAAGAATTGGTTTAATAGTTGTATCCATCGATCTTTTCTTGTCATTTTCTTTTTCGGACAAGACTTGTTTTTGTGGACAAACGTTAAATCAAACATCACATATGCATACATTACGTATTGTAATATTCATTGTACGATTCTCTACAAATGTTGTTTTAGTTTTATTTTTGTTTTTTCTTTTCATTATCCATTATAGATGTTAATTTTATTAATCTCAAAGCTGTTAAGAAAAGTTTGTACATGTTGTATACACATATTGAATGTTCTGCTCTTCATAACTGGATCAATTATAGACCAATTCAATTTAAACATACATTTTAAAGAAATAAATTTGCCTACTTACTTTCACAATCTCTTCCATTGAACTGACTTGTACAGCTGCACGTGTAATCTGTACCATCAACCGTACATATACCGCCATTCTGGCACGGGTTTGGTTCACACGGACCTTGTACATGGCAAAATAGAAAAAAAAATCAGAGTAAATTCATATTTTTGCCATTTACTATGTACACATGTAAACTGTATACGTTTATACTTTGTACCATCTTCTTTTGTTTTTCCTTTTTCATGTTTTTTTTTATACATAAACTATGTACTCATTAATATAGAACATACCGTAGACTTAGTATCACAAAACGCTACATTTTTCTAAAATACAATTTTTCACTTTTAAACATATAGCCAATTTCATAGAAGTTTACAAATCGAATTAATGTTTGAAGTTTGGTCATTCTATTCACCGTCATTTGATGAATTTAGCTGTATAATTGACTTTTCGCAGTACCCTAATTTACAAACGAGTAAAACATTTACTGTTAAGTCCTAAAGTTCAAACAGTTTGCTTTGGTTATATTGTTATAAATAACTAGAAATTAAGGAAAAAACTGTATCATTGTAACAAAAATAAATATTTGCTTATCTTTATTGTTTTTAAACATCATAGAAATCAAACAACAAAAACAGGTTTGTCTCTTAAAGTATGAATAAGTAATGAGTAAATTTACCTGTCTCTTGTATGGGACGACTATCTGTGGTCTTTAAATCTACAGTATAAATCAAATACTTAAACAATTATATAAAAACCTTAAAAAGAAAACCACAATTTTTAAAGAAACTAAAGAAAAATAAGTGTTTAAAAAAATCTAAATTGACATGTGAGTTGTTATTGTAACACTTTAAATTCTTATTTGCTCAAGACTACGGACGATTATTTTCATGAGCCACAAAGGATCAATTCAAGCAAAACGAGACTAGCATTTCAATACGCAGTGTTTTGGCGACCTTCTGTAACATTACCATCACCAAGACACTGACTACATTGTATTTGGCGTTTTTTTCAAATGACATTTCTTTAAAGAGAAGGAATAACTTATGTGTTTAATTGTATTCCTAGTATTATAGTCACAAAATTTTTTTTGACATTTTTATTAGAAAACTTAATCTTTAAATGAAATAATGAAATATTAAATGGCTAAAAAAAAACAACTTTAAACATCATTTTCCATTTTATAATATTTTCAAAGAAATATCTTTCTGTATTCTTATTTAGCGTTAGTTTATTCATTTTTTGTGAGAAAGGTAAATCATTCACTGTGGATTCTTCCCCCCCCCCCCGAATAAATTGCTCATTAAACTAGATATAAGTGCGAATTATTTCTGGTTTTCATTGAATTGCAACGATATAAGACAAGATACAAATGAAATTGGATATACATTTTCAGCACGTATTTCAATTTCAACTTCCACCAAGGGCCGTTTACATGCCATTTTAAATGAATGATAATGCATCATCACATAGAGAAGGAGAAACCTCAAGACTCATTTAAACGTATATCTGTGCCAAGTTAAAAAGTAGATTGTAAGAGAAATGTGGAAGACAGTGCTATATCAAATCAAGTTAATTATTTACGTAGAAGGGGATTTACATGTTTATCGTATTTTATTATAAATTTTTGCAACACTCCATATGCCATACCTCTGTCATATATGTTGATGGGATTAGTTTATTGTACATAGTGTCGATATTAAGACAGGCGGTACGGTGCATGGTACATGGTATCAGTATTTAAAGGATTCCACTAAGGTTTTGTGGCATGAAGGGACTACAAAATAATTTCCGAGACTTGTGATGAGGTAAAACTTTTATGCAAAATTTAAGATCATTCCATCACTCCGTGTTTCCAAGAATGAATATCTTTATTGTACAAAATGACCAGAATATGAAAAGCATACCAATGCTTTTCACTCAAAACGGGCTAAAATCGTGCAAAAAAATCGATTTTCAATTTAACAGTGATATTCTTTTCAATCCTTTACTTAAGAGAATGATGATCTGAAGGACCAAGTAACCTACTTGAAATCTCAATAAATGCGCAACAATCTCATTTTCGGGAGATTCAAGGAAGAGGAAGATGAAAATCTTGATGACGTTATGTGCAAATTCTTTGTGGATAAGTTAAAAGTGGCACAGAGCATTGTTGATTCTATGAAAATAGAGCGAGTACATAGATTAGGCCAAGTTAAGGGATACAACGGAGCCTCGCAAAGTTGTCTGCAGATTCGGTGAAATAGTTAGACGACAAATCAAACTTTTAGATCACACGGGTCATTTTTTGCACGAGCAATTCCCTCCTGAAATTGTCGCTAGACGCCGTAAACTGTTACCAAAGTTGAAAGCTGCTATAAAGGATAAGAAGAAAGCCTGGTTTGTTTACGACACCCTTTACATAGACGGAGCCCCAGTTAAGTACTAATAGGATTTATTGGAGGATGAACTTAGTATTCTAGTATGGAATTTAAATGGTTTAACTGACATAAAACGTTCTGATAAAGATTTTCTTTCCATTTTAACTGATAATGATAATATTGTTTTAAGTGAAACATGGACCGATAAAAATTCAAATGTGTCTATATAAGGCTATCATTGCTATAATTTATATCGAAAGTTCAAACATAAAAGGGCAAGACGTAATAGTGGTGGAATGTCAATTTATGTACGTGAATGTCTCAATCAAGGTGTATCTATAGTTAAGAATAATTTTGACACTTTTGTCTGGCTTAAATTTGATTGTGATTTTTTCAATTTTGATACGGATGTTTATTTTTGTTGTTTATATTTATGGCCGGATGAATCTCCTGCTGCAAATGTTACAGACTTTAACCTTTTTGATGTCATAGAACAAGATGTCTTTTATTTTGAACAATCGGGACGAGTATATGTAACAGGTGATTGGAACTGTCGTATTGGTAATAAGGTTAGCTTTTAAAAAAGCTAGTAGCGACTCGCTTCGTAATTTTTTTCCATGTAAACATGACAGTTCTGTTAGCTGAAGAGACTTCAGCGAACATCAAAATAAAAGTGACATAAAGTTATGGAAGCCAGTTTCACTCAGTTTAACAAAGAGGAATATGAGTATATATGAAGATGCATGTAAACAGATAGAACGAAGTCCCTATGTCTATGCACATTTACTATATGGCCTTTTGACCTTGACCAAATAAATGTTAGATAGGTAGAATTCTTAAAGATGTCTCTTTATACGAAGTTAAGTTGTAATATGATATTTAGTATTGGAATGAGTGACAGACACAAGTCCTAAAGTAAACATAAGTTGTCAATTAATTCAGCCAGAAAAGCCGGGATCCTAATAAAAATATAGGGATCCCGGGAATTAACCAGTCTTAGATGCTTTTCAGATAAGCCGGGATCCTATTAAAACATATAGGGATCCAAGGAATTGGCCAGTTCAAGAATATAGTTGTGATCGCATTAAAACATAAAGGGATCCCGGGATTTGACCAATTCAAAAATGTAGTCTTTGAGTTTTCCAATTAATTAGGCATATAATTATAAGTATTGTGATTTTTAAGTTTGTTGATAAATAGCTCTAAATATATTTATATCCAAAGTTTAATTAATTTAACGTTCATTAGATACAATAAAAAAACTTAACGTTTAATGGCCTTTCATAACGACAATAATCAACACAAATATAGTTTTTCCTCTATATCTTATACGATCCCGGATCCCGGCCAGTCCGGTCGTCCCGGATCCCGGCCAGTAAATATATACACTAAATACCGGAAAGGATAAAATGACCGGAAAAAAGGAAAAAGAAACAAATGCACAGAACCAGGTGTACACTTCTGTTAATTAACCAACAGAGAAAACAGGTGAAATCGCTAAATCAAAAGTCAGTGTAAATATGATTTATTGAAAAGAATTCATGAAAACAAACATTTTTAATCATCATAATATCTTTGCGCTCAAAACAATACTTGCTGCTTTTTAAATATGGCGTGAAAATTGAAGGTTTTTTGACGCTATGTAAGATTAAATTTGATTGGCTAAATAATTTTGGATCCTAGCCCTGGTAGATAAATTTTTATAGAAAGCTGGAAGCTTAAATTTTTGGATGGATTCGGAGTTTTAGGTTGTTTCTCAGTAAAATCCTAACGTAATACCGGCTCGCCGTGGCGAGCCGGCATAAACCTGACTATATTGTTTGTGACAAAAATTTTAGAAAATACGAACAAGACTTTTATGTTCAGGATGATCACCTTGTCAGGGCCTCGCTTGATAATTTGTGCAATACACGCGGTCTTGTGTAAAGCAACCGGTTTGCGGGTAGCTAGCGAGAGATTATGCCAGTTAGGTAAGTCTTGTTGTTTTACCTATTATAGCCGCGACGCGCATAGTGTAATTGATTATTTACTTCTAAAAGAGCCCGATTTTGATGCGCTTAGTATGTTCGAAATTTGCCCCTTTAATATATTAGCTGATCATGCTGCTTTGAGCGATTAAACCATTAACGGAGGATTTTGTTAATAACAATGAATCTCGCGTTCACACAGTTTACAAATGGAACGCGGAACATAAAGAAATCTTTCGGTGCGGCCTTATAGGTCAGACACTCACATTGATATTTCCATAGACTTACATTATAAGAAATGGTCTCTAATCCTACCTTAAAATTGAGTTTTCATGCTAAAGAGCTAATTTTTCTAACAGAATGAAATGCCTGACACATAAAAATGTTCCTGTTATATAGGGGTAGCCAACCAATTTTTTTGCAAAATGACTTCAAAGAGGATTACCCCCCATTTCATTGAAATTTTCTGCTGATCACAGGACTGACATACACTTTTTATAAATGCAAATATCCAAGTCAAAATTATCACAGAGACTCATGAAATATTTCATTTTCTTCAGAAAACATTGTAGTGTTACTTTTTAAATTAGTTTTTACACTTAAAAATACCCCACTTTCATCCAATCGCCTCATGTATAAACTGAATCATACGGTTTTCCCTGCACTTTTTTTCAGCCAATCGCTGGCCGTGTTACAATGCGATACCCTGACCTAAAGCCAAATTACCCGATTGTAAGTGCGGATTGTAGTGATTTTAATAGAATAGATTACGCAGTGGATATGTTTACAAACATCATTTTGGAAGTTGCGTCGCCTCTGTTCAAACGTGAATATAAAAATAATGTACCCTCCCAAGCAAATCTGGTATGGTATGATAAGGAATGTGTCGACCATGTGTTGCACAATTATAACAGTAACCAGTCTGAAATAAATAGAATTGAAATTTGCAAACAGCGTAAAGAAAAACGCGCTTACAAATGGAAGCTTTCGGAGTTATGAAAAAGTAAACCGCGTGAGTTTTGGAAATACAAAATGTATTTTAAATCTAAAAATCAGTCATGTCAAAATGATATAACAATCGAGCATTTTAAAAATTATTTTTCAGGTTTGTTTAATAATATTCCGACAACTGTTATAAATGAGGTTGAAAATTTTAACGATAATAATTATTAAATGTACATGATCCTACATACGGTGAGCTTAACTTAACTATCACACTAAAGGAGGTAACCGCTGCAGTCAAACGACTCGGCCGAAACAAATCGCCATGTCCAAGTGGTAATATTTTAAATGAATACTTAATCGAATCGATTGATATCACTGGAGGCCATCTAATAGATATTTTAAATATTTTTTTTTAATTCAGGTTATTTTCCAGATATATTGGCACAAGGTTATATAATACCGATCCACAAAAAGGGAAGGGAAGTAAAAATGACCATAACAACAATAGGGGCATTAATACACTTTTGAGTTATCTTGGAAAATTATTCACTGGTGTGTTAACAGCTAGGGTTGAGAAAAGGGTTCGAAAGTTATAATATTCTATCTGACGCCCAGTTTGGTTTCAGAAAGGGTCACAGCACTGTAGATGCTATATTTGCATTACATAACCTCATAGAACATGTTATGTTACAAGGGTCACGTTTGCCATATGCATTTGTAGATCTACACAATGTTTTGAATCCGTATATCGACAGGCACTGTGGTTTAAATTGTATCATCTTGGGTTGGACGGAAAACTTTTAAAAATGTTTAGGTCTATGTATAATATAGTTAAGTCTTGTGTTAAACATTCTGATTCCTATTCTGACTTTTTCAATATTTCCATTGGATTGAGGCAATGCCTTAACAATTCGCCAGTCATGTTTGCCCTTTTTCTTGAAGACTTGGAACTTTTCCTGCAAGGACCCATTAAATCAGGTTTATCTATTTATGATATGTGCCTTATCATACTGCTATTTGCCGATGATATGGCAATTATTGGACATTCTGTTGAAGATTTGCAGGCCAGTTTAGACAAATAATACGAGTACTGCCAGTACTGGGGCCTACAAGTTAACACATCCAAGACTAAGATAGTGTTGTTTCGTCGTAGGGGTGGGCTAAAATGTAATGAGTGCTGGTATTTCAATAATGTGCCTCTAGAAATAGTTAATGACTTCAACTACCGAGGGGTGGTGTTTAATTATACCGGCTCATTCGTATTAAATAACCAGTACATAGTCGCAAAGGCCTTAAAAGCCTAAAATATACTGCTAAATAATATAAAACAGTATGAACTTAGCCCTTGGATATCGCTTCAATTGTTTGATGCTTTTGTGGGATCTATCTAAAACTATGCCTGCCCGGTTTTGGGCTTCACTAAGTCCAAAGAGTTAGAACGTGTACATCTCAAATACTGTAAAACGATTTTGGGCGTTTAATTAAATTAAGTACAAGTAACGTATCGGTCTTCGGGGAATTAGGGAGGTATCCGTTATTTATCACTAGGTACACACATATAATAAAGTATTGGTTTGAATTACTGAATACGGATAACATTATATTAAAATGCATTTATGAAAATGCCCGTGACAAATATGAAAATGGCACAAATAACTGGCCATGTAAAATTTAAAAACTGCTTGCGGTACTTGGTTTTGCCGAAATATGGAATTTTCCCGATAGTGTATTGTTGAAACAGTTCTTACCTGTTTTTAAACAAAGACTTATTGATTGTTATTTACAAGAATGACGTGCAGATGTATCTAGTATAATGGTGTGCTCAGTCATATGCATATGTAAAAGAACAGTTCTGTTATGAATTATATTTAGATAAGATTAATTGTAAATCAATTAGAAGCGCTATTACACGCCTTCACACGCCTTCGAGTGTCCTCCCACAGACTTAGAATTGAGTCCGGAAGGTATTGTCGAGGCCGTGTAGAACGCCACGAAAGAACTTTTCAATTCTGTGATGCTAACGAACTCGATGACGAATATCAATTTGTTTTAAAATGCAGTGCTTATGAAAATCTACGTAGTCAATATATTAAGCGTTATTTTTACATTAGGCCTAGTATGGCCAAATTTATAAAACTACTTCAATCTAAAAGCCATAAAGTACATGTACTTACAAACTTATGTTATTATTTAAAAAGGCAAACATCAGACGAAATAATTACTTTAGAAATCTTCAAAAGTATTATGATACTGTTTTGATTATATATACCTTGATGTTTGTTTCTGTATATTATATAAATAATTTGTCAAACAAATTCGATTAAAAGCGAAGTTATAGTTTGTTCTCCGCTTAAATTTAGTACTCTTCACTATTCATTTACAGAAGTAATTTCAAGATATGAATATATAATTGATTTATGGAGTTTTGTCAGTATATGTAATGTATTACATTGTATGTATTAAATATCCCATTGCTCAGTATTGTATTGATTTGTTTTTTCTTTATGTGTAATTGTAAAATATGTGACCAATATTTATATTTCAAAATGCTTGTTATAACGATGTACCTATGTGTGTACAAGTTATGAAATAAACTCTGTTCTGCTCTGTTCTTAATTTTCATATGTAAGTATAGTACATCACTTGATCAATTTAAGAATGTTATGTTTTTTGATCTTTTTGAACTCCTTAATAAAAGGCATGGTGCAGACATAAACACATAGCATTATGATTTCTGAACGAATTTAATTTAAATTTCTTATCGAATTGAATTTACATTTGTACATTTCTTAACAAATTGAAATACAATTTCTCAACATTTAGATTAGATTTTGCTGACCAAATATAATGGGAGAGTTTTAATATAGAATTAAGCGAGTAAACAAATACTTACAAAGATGCACACATAATCCGAAGACAACGATATGTCGTAGACTCATTTTGAAGCAAACAATCAGTTAAACAGTGTTACAGTGTCCTTCCTTTTTACAGCAATCCCGCTTCAGGATAGTTCTATCAATATGATATGATAAAATATACCGGGTAAGCATAGGTCTGACACATATATAGCTGTGAAGCTGATTAACACGTGGCATGATCGTGAATCCGCCTGGCGCCCCGCGGAGCGAAAATATCACATGATACATTTCAGCCACCATAAGTTATCATTAATATTGTATAAAGTGTCCAATTTGTTTTGAATGTTTTCTGTTGTTTCTCATTGTTTCTTGCACAGATTATTGTAGTTAAAGATTTAAATTGTAAAGTAAGAGATATGTTTCAAGCTGCTTCTATTACATATATTGTAGTTGTTAGCAATGCTTCACATAATAAAAGTCAACATTAAAACATAGTAAAACAAAGGTATATTTTATACTTCAAACATATTGCCGGATTATCAAAATTCTTATTAAGTATATTGCGCGTCTGAAATGAATTCCTAAATGCACTTAACAGATTGCAATCAAATTTTAAGTATGCGTGCATGCTACATTTATGTATTGTTGTTCTTTTATAGGATCTATAAAACACGAGCCATCGCACGACTTTGTTATCACACTGTTATTTATTTATAGATTTGAATTATACTTGGGCAAAAGTCCTAAGGATTGTTGCGTTCATGCTTATAGACAATCCTTTCATAATAACAAATTTACTGCCAGTTATGGCTTACATCAAGCAAAATTAAAATATTTGACCTTGAAGATCAAGGTCATTAATGAATCATGGTCAAGTCCAGTCTGGTCAACTTGAACGTCGTATCCAAAGGATTGTTGCGTCGAAGTATGAAGGCGATTAATTGAAAAATTAAAACACATATATAATTATATTACCTACGTTAAATGTTTCGCAACAGCATCAGCAACTACAACATGACAGTAGCAAAAGTTCTTTGTTTTTTCTCGTTTTCTTAGAAAACGTCGAGCTGACGAAGCGATTGTTTGACTGGTATAAAAACGTGTTACATTTTCCTTTGTAATTTATAGACATCTGAAATTCATGAAATATACCCTTGATTGCACATTTCCTTTTGCAGCAAATGCTAGGTAATGTGTTGATACGTCATATACACTAAAACATGTACACAGGTGAATATTGCGCAGCGTTATTTTTATATCAATGCAACATGTAATGTACCACTTGCTTTGAGTTTTTTTCAAAGTCGCTTTATGCTTCTAAATATAACAACATGGCAGTTTTCCTTGAACGTTTTGATTCCAAAAAAAAAACATATTTGGATACGAAGACTAATATTCATTTTCTCAGGATGGAATATAATAAAATATTATAAAAATATGTTTTCCTAATTAGTAATACATATAGTATTTTGACCGTGGTATGGTTGGCGGTGACTGTGTGCCATATTTCTTATTTATGTGATAACTAGCCTAAACTAGGTTTTATTTCTTCATCTCTTTAGTATCAATAGTATCAGGTATCTAGAAGGTTAAATGAATTAATGATACTTTACAACTTTTGGCACTCATAGTCCAATGGTTTGGTATAGTTTTATTCTTACTTATTTTAAGTCCCATTACTGTGTCAAACATTATTTTTAATTGTCAGAAAATATGAAAAACAAAATCAACGAGGAAGGGCGGCGTTGAACGAACGCAACCCCCGCACGATCAAGCAACAAAGGACCACCGACAAGGAGCCCAGCAGGACCCTAAACAAACAAAAACAGGACAGTGCACAAGGCAAAGCACGGACGGGATAATTACTTTAATGATACATAATAAAAATAATAGAAACCGCACGAAAATTAAAGAAGACAAATTTAATGATTGACCAAAAGGCTTATTAAGCAAAGGCGCTCAGGGGAAGGGGACACGAGGGTCGGGGAAGTGAGGTAAAATTTGACCAGAGTGGATTTTCTGACATTTGTTTGTAAGATTTTCAGAATCGAGGCAAGCGTAAACTTTAACCCTTCCGGGACATGAAACGCGACTGTATAGGACATCATTTAATCGGAATTAGATTCATTGCGCACTTTGGTTCATATTAATTATAGAATTACGTCTGAAAATTCCTTCGATGTTCAGGACAATCAAATAGATACTGTCAAAGTATGAAAATAACATCTTATGCTGGAAAATGTTCCATTGTTTACCATCGTATTGCTTGCAAGCTCGCGAGTAAAATTTGACCGTATCGAAAGTACATGGAAGCTACAATGATAATGTATATGGAGGCGACTTTTGTATTGTATATATAGGGGAATGCAGGCGACCACTATTGCATTGTTATCTACGAATGATAGTATTTAAACCACCTGTAAACGTGATGCGTAAGTTTAAGGTTGTTGTTTCATAACTACTTTTTACATTTGGACCCTTAATGAACAGCATAAAATAGTAAACTACATGTATAAAAGGAAAATACTGGGTATGTGTGATGTCTACTAGGAGTTCGTAAATACCATGATATTAAAATTGATCTACGATCATATTTTCAGTTTTAAAATGGCTTCCTCGACGATCGACTGCGACCAGAATCAGCCTTGAAATGCCGTTAAAGAAAATCCACTTATACGGTCAAAAGTCTAAAATCATACATGTTGAATTCTTAAGATCAACTAGAGCACTTGAATCATTAACATACTCAAAAGACAAAAATGAAATAAGCTCAGAATTAAACTGAAATCTTTTTTTGTGCAATTCTGAGTCCGATTTCAGACTATATTTCAATATTCAGTGAAACTACACTATTTTGCAACACTAATTAAAGGGAGACACAGGCAAAATTTTCATTTATTTGTTTTGAATATTTCATTCATTATTCTGTAAATGTACTAAAATGAATACATTAGGTATAGTCACAGGAACAAAACATTTTGCCTTATAAGAATAAAATGGATTCAGTGAAGATCATACAATATCCACAATATCTGTGATTGTAACTTCCATGGTTTGTTCAGGTCAAATGACTTGTTTTTAAACTACTCGGTGATTCTGTCGGCGGCTATATTTTCGTTCCACAAAAATAGATATATTTACGCTTCAAACCCAAAATATAAAGAATTTACACAGAAAATCATGTTGTGACTTTAAAAAATGTTATTTAACGTGATTTGAGTACCTAAGATCATTTTAATATTGTTGTCATTAATTTGCCTGAGTATCCCTTTAACCGGTCCTTAACCGGAAAATTATGTGAAAGGGAAATGGGCATGACAAGTCTGACTCGAAGTCATTTGAAAATAAATGTAACAAAGTGTCTGTCAGGAAGGTTCTTTACTCGCTCCAATACTCTGAATATTAACAAGGAAATCAAAAACAGTAATATTCAGTCTTCGGTACAATTAAGCATTGGTATCAATAAACCAGAAAATATTTAAACACAGGACATCTAGCAGCTGCCACAACCCATTCTCCCACTTAAACCTATTTCGTTATAGGTAAATCCCGAAATGATTTTTTATCAGCTCTTTGCTTGTTCGGAAGATTTTTTTATATTAAATGTAACTTTTCATCAGTTAAAAGAATATCCTGAAGGCGGCCCAATTAGACAAATCTCGCACGCTCGGTCTGATTGAGCTTGTTCGTCAACGCCTTTTATACGTACTATAAACGTATAGAACAGAAGCAATCCGACCCAACCCAATTTACAAACTAAATTTATGAACATTATTTCGATTTGTTTACTTTTTGAAAGAACTTTACACAATTTATAAAATAAATACATGTATATGAAATTTATTTCATTTTGTTTATTCTTTGAAAGGTCTCTAGGAAATAAAGGAGGTTTAAAAGGAAGTACAAAATCTATATAAGAAGCAGTTTTGTCCGCCGTGACGCCATTTTCCGTCATTGCCTCATGAAACATCCCTTTATGGTAACATTGGAACCCGTAGGTTCTCACTTCTTTCATGTGCATTCCAGTTTATCGAACTTCCGGTATGAAGCCCAGAGCCCTTTGTTTAACACTCGTAGCATTGCTTGGTGGACCTCGATCTACATAACTTATGTTAGTCATGTCACTGGGGTAAAAATTGGCCCGATCCCGGGGGTTACATACAGATATAGAATTGTATAGGAAAATACACTTGTTTTCTTTTGTGAAACTATAATATAAAGGGCTTAGATAATTGTCAGGAATGGTTACATGCCAAATATAGAGGCAGAGTATTCATCACCAAAAAGATAAGATGACTCCCGGGGCAGGGCAATTTTTTACCAGAGGGTCATAATTACTATAAATTTTGAAGTAATCCGCAAATTGATGCCCGTGCTTTGTAGCTTCACACAATAAGACTTAAAGTGTATTCTTAATAAGTTTATGTATATCAAGTGACCAATATTCACCCCAGGGGCATGATTAATACCAGTTATTTTGCGTTTCACAGTGATGTTACATGCCAAATACCCAAGTTAGGCATATTAGTTTCACGCTGTAAGTCAGAGGTGTTGTGTGTGTGTTTAATTTTGTTTATACTGGGTGCCTGCTTTGCCATATGTACCAGACTATCGGCCTCTGTTACGTCGCTGGTCGTAGAGCCTGCAACGGAGGTCTTAGTTTGCCTGCAACGTCGCTGACCGTAGAGCCGCAACGGAGGTCTTCTCATGCCGCCTTTCGTCGTAGATCTTCTCTAGGGCCCAGTTCTTCGCATCTTGAACGCAGTAGACAATATAAAGGAATGGCACCTCTTCCGGGAGCAGCAGCTCTTTGTAGGGTCACACCCTTCGCCTTTGGTTAGGTCACACCTAAGTGACCTAACTAGGTCACCCATCTGGTGTGACCTATGCCTCTCGAGCGACGGGAAGTCGCAAGTGTCAGATGTGCTTTCCAATACAGGTCTATATAAATCAAGTGACCCCTAGGTCGGGACCAATATTGAACCTAGAGGCATGATTCATATCAGTTTCGCTGACGTTCACAAGGTAATGCTAGAGCTTTAGATATTGTAGTTTCACCCAATGAAAGGTAATGTGTTTCCTATGCAAGTCTATTTAAATCAAATAATCCCAGATGTGGGACAATTTTTAACCAAGTAAGCCCATAACTGTGCACTGCATATTGTTTCATTATCTTACAATATCTTTACTAGAACCACGTCTTACAATATTTTTACTAGTGCCAAGTCTTACGATATTTTTACTGGAGCTACTTCTTACAACATTTTCACTAAGGTCACATCTTACAAAATCAGGATTGATAACATTAATTTCAGAAGAGTATTTAGGTTTTTTATTATATTTACAAATACACAAATTCATATACAAAAACATACTGTGAAAACACAATGGGCATCCACTTAAAATGGATAAGTATACCCAAATTATGATCTACAATCAAAACTTTGAGATATTTAGGTTTCTATTTAGCATATAATATAATTACAGAAAGAAATATCTTTACTTTTATTTTACTATGACACAATGAGAAAATCAACCTTATAAAAGTTTAAACTATGAAAGTTCTACTTTAATGTGTAACTGATTATTACAAGTCATTGAATGTAATTAAATACATTTACAAAATAACATAGAACAGCATGTTCTTAAATAGCTAAAATTAATACAACTTGACCCCCCCCCCTCCCCCCCCCCCCCCCCCCCCCGTTAATTCATACATAATCTTATAAACATTGTATAACAGTATACATGTAATTGGAGTGAAACCATTAAGAAATTAAAATCAGGGTCACGTCAAGTATACTAAATCAAGTTTAACACAGTGATGGCAGTTCTGGAATTGAAATTCTGCTAAAAAAACAACAACTTTAAACAAGTAAAGATATGCCAAATATTGAATTAATGTTTATCTGTCTGACTCTTAAAGCACCGCTGTCATTGAATATCGCAATATCAGCGATATTCATCATCTGATACAATATCTATACACACTTTCAAATATCAATACAATCTAAAATTTATTTCTGTTTGGGAATATACCTCTCTATTTTGACTTATCAGAGAAGTCACTTTTTCTGAGTTTTCTAGGCTAACTTTAATTTAAAATTCTGTTTGTCAGTAACAAAAATAACAGAAAAAACAAACTTTCTGTCAGTTTGTAATATTTGTAATGTCTAATACAAGCAGGCATATCACCAGGATCACAATTTTTAACACATATTTAAATGTCTTTTATTGTATATACTATCAAAGTCAATATAACGAAATATTGACAATATTTGTCCCTCTATATATCAATACAAAATATTCCATCAATGACATCCCTACTCTAAAGTGAACTTTTTTAAACCTAATGACCCATGCAAAATTTTTAAATAAAATATTGAAATTATCAAGCTATCATAGGTTTAATACAATCAACTTGAGGCACATGCATTTAAATAATCAAACAAATTAAACAAAATTAATGGTGAGCTGACAATTTTCCAAAAAAAATTTGAAAATGATGAACAACACAAATAATCACCCAATAATTTAGCATATCACTAGTAATACAATAAATATGAGGCCGTCAACATTTTACATGTCAAGTCTCTTTTTTCAGTATTAATGCTAATGAATTTTCCTGCTACGCTAGGAGTTATTATTTCAATTCTTCACAATATAAAGTTATTATTTCAGTTCTTCATGATATGGAGCTATCAATTCAGTAATTTACAATATAAATATATTTTGTCAGTTCTTCACAATATTATGTTATTGTTTTAGTTCTTCACAATATGGAGTTATTGTTTCAGTTCTTCACAATATAAATTTATTATTTCAGTTCTTCACAATTATAAAGTTACTGTTTCAGCACTTTATAATATCAAGGGACACTTGTTTCATTATTTTTACAATTTACAACATCACTAATCTTCACTAGTATCTGAAATCTCAACAACATCTCCCTCCCCACCGTTTATAGCTCCTCCTTCTTCCTGCCCACCTTCCTCCCCATTATCTTCCCCTGACTCCTCCTCTAAAACAACCACACCCTCATCTTCAGCATCACCACTGCCTGACACATTCACAGATTCCTTCTCTTTTTTCTTCTGGTCTTTTTTGCCTTGCTGATTTTTCTTAAAAGCTAAAAAGAACAACATATAATGATGATCTGTAATTCAGAGGAACAAAAAATTATCTTTACAGTAAATCAGTTTATCAATTGATAAAGACTTCATAAAAGAATTGACATTCATGCAAGAGTTCTGTGGAAAATTTGAAGCATAAACAATCAGCAATTTGCGTTTATTTACTCATTTGTGTAATTTATTGTGTTGGACAATATATCACAGTTACAGAAGCTTATTTTGGTCAGAGTAAGCCACAGGGAAGTTGGCACACCGTAGCGAGTGCTTCCACAAATTTAACAGTAATATCCCTAATGTCAGAGGTATGGGATAGGTTATTTAAGTCAGCTACATTAGGTAAATGAGCCATTGCTTCAGTCCTCACCTAAGTAATATTAAAATATAGATTAATGCTTAAAACATGAGCTGTCAGTAAAACAGCAGCCTTAACTATGAGTAACTCAGGAATTTTGTAAATTCACTATGAACAATAATTCAGTCACAAAATCCATGTGTTATTGGAGAGTGATCTTCAATTACTGGGGCAAACATCCTAACCAAGTTTTGTGACAACTATGACAAAAAATGCAGCCATTAACAATCTAGGTGATGATGGGAGACTGAGGACAAACATTTATCTCAATAGCTCATCCTGAGCCTTGGACTAAATATCTATTCTCTCGAACCTTCAAGACACTCCTTCAGTGGGTCAACAAACTGATCAAACTCCATGTCTTCAAGTGCATCTAGAACATCTTTAGCTGTGATTGTTTTTCTCTTGCACTTTAATGCAAAATTATTGGAACTGAAAAGATAAATTGACAACATGGAGAAATGCAGCACATCATGTGATTTATATCTTTACATTACCTGGAATTGTTTATATCTATTTATAGATGGCTTGGTCATACTGTATGCACTAGTTTACAATTAGGTAAAACAAGTCAAACATCAGTTTTAGCAAAACCTTGTTTCACAGACATGAACAAAAAAGTGAAGCCTTAGATTAGAAGAGGGCCAGCTATCAATTATTCAATTTTAACTTTTATACTTGAAATAACGCAGGATTGTTGGTTCTGCAAATCAGTCAGCAAAGTTCATTTTCATTTCACATACAGTTAAACTTCATTCGCTCGAACTCGGATCGCTCGAACACCTCCCTTCGCTCGAACTCATCGTCCGGTCCCGGCGAATTCCCTATATAACATATATTGTTCTACCTCGGATCGCTCGAACACTGATCGCTCGAACTCTCGAACAGGTTGTTCGGTCCCTCCAATAGAAATATAGTGAAAATCACACGTTTTCGGTCGAACACAAAGAAATTTCAAAAGCTGTGAACGATCCGCTAATTAGTGACAGTCGGCGTCTCGTGTTTTTAACACCTTGTGATAAAGGCAATTAAGGTTGAATTATACAAAAAGACAGGTGATATTCGCTCATCGATTTGTTTGTTTTGTTTACCGACCGTTTTTATTTAAGATGCAAACAAAACGCATATTAATGGTAATTAATGATATTAAAGAAATGAGTGAGATGTGCTGAAACATGTGATAGAGACATTATTGAGGACTTAGTTTCGGCACGGAACTCAACCGAAAGTGATCCAACAGAAACGGAAGAAGATGATGAACTGGGGAAGCTATGAAAGCTTGTGAAATATTAAGAACTTTTAAATGACTTTTCCCGATAATTGTGTATTGACATGTGCTATAAAATCTTGCTCTATTAATAGATTGATACTTGTGTGTGCTATTTTTAGATTGTGATCCATGATAAATGAACAGACTTGCCTGTGCTATTTTTAGATTGTGATTCACGATAAATGTAAACTCTGTATTATATTGTGTATAACAAAATAAAATAAAGAAGACTGTATTATTTTTATTGAATTCATCGATCATTGTTACAATGTAACAACAATACAGATGGATAAAAACAAAGGTAACATTCAAACAGGTATATGCCTCTATGTACGATCTTATTTTTCAACCTCGGTTGGCTCGAACTACCGATCTCTCGAACAAATTTTCACGGGCCCTCCGAGTTCGAGCGAACAAAGTTCGACTGTACTTTAATAATCTTCTAAAGATCAAATGAAATTTGAATAAGTCTTCAATATGATAAATTTCACTATAAGTTATCAATGACCTATATTATATACATGTATTTTTGGTCAAGTTTAAGTAGTGCAATCTTTGTTTATTTCATTAGATGACTTCCAGCTGTACTGTTGTAGGGAACCAAGGTGAACGTCAATTATTTACTTCCAGTACAGGTTGTCACAGGGAGTAGATTCATCAATCAACAGGTGTGTTAGATAGCGTTGTACTTTCACTGTAAAGGTCATATAGGATTTCCAGCTTTAGTGCTGGAGAAAGACCTCCGTGAGGTGCCCCTCTGTGCATTATTACAGGCACAACCGAGCATCAGAGTAGAACCACCTCAGTAAGTTAACTAGATAGCTTCCTCATTCAGAAGAACCAAAGCTTCTTGATGGATTCGAACCCACAGCGGTGAGAGGCAAATGGTTTAAAGTTATCGACTTAAACCACTCTACCACAGATGCCCCAAAATACAAAGATAAAGAAAAGGCTAGAAACTCACCATGAGGTAGCATACAATACAAAAACACTGGCTGCCTTTGAGATTGCAAGTCGAGCTTCTTTTTGACACATTAACTCCATTGGAATCTGTGAAAAAGAAATTGATTACACATACATATTACATACAGTCATACACAAAACATTGTGTTCTTTCATAACATCTATAGACATTACAAGAAATTACCATTATGGGACATTTATAAAAAATGTTCAAGGGATAACTTTATCAACATAAGTTATTTAATTCTAAATGAAGACAGAATATCATATGCAGGCCCATAAAATATTGCGTGGTGACAACAGTATCAATTCTTTCTTATTGCTAAATTATCCTGAAACCAGGTTTTATAGTGAACCAACTCAGGGTCCTTTTTTATCATCAGATTGTATTTACTATTACAAAAGTAAATGTGAAACGACGTTTAAACAACAACAACAACACATACAGTTTTTCAAAATATTATTATTTTGTTATCGATGCGTTTCGGTGAACAACACATTATAATGATAAATATCATAACATTCTTTTTTAAAGTAAATGTGTACATTTTCTTTCTTTTACACTTAATAATCTTTCTAAACATCAGAATAATAAGACATAAAATATGGAAATTTTAATTTTCAGATAATGTAAACAGTATATCATAAGTGCTTAAGAATTTATTGAGCCCGGTCTCTATCAAAAACTATTGACAGCTATCTTTATTTTTAGCAAATGCCAAAATGTGAAATACTTATTAATAAGTAACACTGATAAGTAAAACACTTTAATATGCACTTAATCAAGCAAAATCATAGACCTATTACTCTACCTATTACAGTTATAAATGAGCCGCTTCACGACAAAACCAACATAGTGTGTTTGCGACCAGCATGGATCCAGACCAGCCTGTGCATCTGCGCATTCTGATCAGGATCCATGCTGTTCGCTATCAGTTTCTCTACTTCTCTACTTGTAATAGGGTTGGTAAGCGAACAGCATGGATCCTGATCTGGCTGTACAGGCTGGTCTGGATCCATGCTGGTCGCAAATGCATATTGTTGGTTTTGTTGTGACACGGCTCAAATAAAGGAACATACAGCATCTTTTATAATCCTTGTTATCACAGCATTTGGAAGATTGAGATCCTCTGGTCTCTCAGCCATCTTTTATTTATTGAAAATCTGGAAAAGAAGTTTATTGTTTATATTGTTTGAATTATAGTAGAACTTTGGTAAATCGAAGATGAAGGGACTTGCGTAAAAACTTCAACACATCGGGACTTTGACTCATGAATCGCTCTCAATTCCATGACAAAATTTTGACCCATGACTAGTCCTAATTATAAGATCTATCAGGGATTTTTCCAGGATTTTGGGAACATGACCCATACCCATAGAATTGGGAATTTCAGCGGTGTTTTGTTAAAAATTGGGAAAATGCATGACTGAAATTTTTCAGTGATTAAATGGATGCAAAGAATTACTGTCTAGGATGGCATCTTCAAACATTTAAGCACTAATTACAATGAAGAAGCCCTTATTTTCATAGATTTTAGAATTTTTATTCAATACTTTTATTTTGTAACTTTCAACTGGGAATTTTTTCTGTGGATTGGGAAAATAATATACTATTTTCAAT